>NC_056051.1:8627967-8652967 GCF_004379255.2 Salvia splendens | reverse complement strand
TCTTGCGACAAAATTTCAATAATAGCAGCGGAAATAGGTTATCAAGAGAGTCATAGGATGACGCCTACGTATGAGGACACAACGCATCCAAAATTCCTAGGCCGACTCAACATCCATCGCAACATCCCGCTCAACCTGCACATAAGGAAATCATATGCAGGGCTGAGTACTTGTTTTACTCAATGGGCTCAAGCCAAAAACATTTTATAACAATTATGTCATCCATACCAGTGATCTCAAGTTTTACATGTAGTTAAGAAATATCATCGAGAACACAAAAATGTTTCATAGACTGGCCAATCAAACAATCTCCCCATTTTCTCAATAATCCATCAATCACAATCATCATTCCACATTACGACAAAAGTGGTGGCCACACTATTCGCCCACGAGACCGGCCGACTAGCAAGGACGGCTCCCGATCCCACCAGTGTACACAGCCTGATAGGGTTTGCGGCCCTACTCAGACCCGAATTCGTTTCACACATAGCCATATAGCCTAACGGAGTAAACTCAGACGAACTAGGCATCAGGCACACAATCTCAATCAAAACAATCCATGGCATGACATAACACTTTAACCAACCCTTATAGCTCTACAATCATACTTTGGAAAAATAAAAAAGTTTAGTTAAAGAGAGCCCACCTCGCTTGCTTAAACAATACATTACCCAACTCAAAGCATGTACACACAACAACCCTTGCCAACACCACAACACATTCAGCCTTCCATCAATACAAATTATCATGCATGTCCTATCGTTCCTTTCATCGTTTTCTTAATTTACCCATCCAAACGTTCATCGCATAAGGAAACATACCATAATATATCTCAACGTATAGCACATAACCACGCCATAAGATATGTTCCTTAATCACACATGCATCATGTAATTCATCTAAACTTGACAACAAGTACTACTTTTAACATGACAGAAAACTGGCAGAACTGTGTAGTCATTTTGTAAAAATCACCAAAATTCCATCCGACCTCATATGAAGCTAAACATTTGGTCACCACACAGTATACACATTCAATTTCATTTAGTTAAAATTTCACACCAAAATCATGTCATTTGGTCAGTCGAAACAAAAGTGCAACTCTCTGGTCGGAAATCAAAAATTCTGGCAGTACTGCGCAGTTCAATTGAAAACTTTTTCAAAACTTCATCCGATGTCCAATGAGGCTGAAATTTTCACACAACACATAAGACACTTAAACTTTCATCCAGTCAAAAAATTCACATCAAAATAAGGCCATTTGGTCGGTCAAATCAAAAACGAAACTCTCTGGGCGAGAATACAAGTTTCTGGCAGAATTGCGCAGTCAACTTCAAAAATTCATTAAACATTCATCTTTCGTCAAACGGGGCTGAAATTCATACACAATACATAAGACATCTCAAAATTCACTCAGTTAAAAATTCGTGTCAAAATAAGATCGTTTGGCTGGTCAAACATACGTCGGAATCCATTGTCCGAACACCACAGTTTTCATGCTTCACAATTTCGAATATAGGGTTTATTCATCATTCATCCAAACACATTTATTCATGCTTCCAATACATAATCATGCTTCAAAAAGCTCTCACACTCATGTTCTCGTATATTCACACGTCATTTACAAATGAATCATCCAAACTTCACACATACACATTCACAAACGTACATCCACAAATTTCCTCACACAACACATCAATCCCCACCGATTAAATTTTCGATCTATGATTCCTACACTCACTATATGCATGAGAGAATCAAGAACAATGATTCAATGAAAAGGATGAGGAAAAGAATTCAATTATACCTTCTTTGGTCAAAAACAAACGGTAGAAATGACAATTGGTGTGATTCTTCGCTGAATCTTGAAGTTCCAACTCCAATTGACACAAGAACAAAAGATTGAATGAAGGGATTTTTTTTGGAGAGAATGAAGAGAGGGAGGAGGGAGGCGTGTGAGGGAGAGAGAGTGAGGGAGAGGACGTGTGGGAGGGAAAAAGAATGGGGGCTAGGGTTAGGTTTAGTTGATTTTATAGTCCTAGGTTTAATCCCACAAATAAATTAATTAATTAATTGTGGAGGAATAAAATAGAGGCCAATGAATAAAATCCCACAATTAAAAGAAGGAATAGGCGTGTGGAATGGGGGTGGGTTTCGAAAATTTTGCTATTTAATTAGCTAAGAATTTATTTGGTATTTACATGGAGAGAAATATATTCCCAACGTAGGAAATAAAACAATGAGTATTTCATAAACAAGGGAACAAAATAAATTAAATCTCCAAGTAGGAAATAAAGAGGGGGGGCGAAAATTAATAAGGAGCACAAGGAAAATTGAAGGCATAAGGGGCGTGTGATATGGAGGAAATTAAAAGGAAAATATTCACATCCCCAATTAATTAGACATATGTATTAATTTGGTATTTATTTGAATAGAAGGAATTCCACAAAATAGGAAACAAGTATATTTCCTCTACAAATAGGGAAGACCGAAAATTGGCTTTAATTGCCACAAGGAAATAATTCAAATCCTAATTTAATTAGGGTGATGAAACAAAGTGTGGCATGATTTAATTGGATTCAAAATTCAAAGAAGGGAATCAACATGGTACCAATTAAATCAAAGAAAGTAATTCATCATCCTAATTAAAATAGGGGATTTTCAAAACTCACAAGATTAGGTTAGGATTCGAATTTCATGTAGCACAAATTAGGGATAATTCGATTTGGATTAAAGCGGCCGAAAATTCCTAATGAATTTGGCTAGAACAAAATGCATGATCTCATTTAATTAATTCCCCACATTGTAAAATATAATGTATATAACATTTCCTTCCACATCGCTCATGACAATTATTTCACATAATCAACTCAATCACATAGGAACGAATAATTTCATAGAAGAAAATTTTCCACTCGACATCCATATTAAAACAAAAGTCGCAAAAATTTTTGGGATGTTACATCCTTCCTCTCTTAACAGAAATTTCGTCCCGAAATTTGATCGTCTCTCATAAACAACTCGGGGTACTTTTCTTTCATTCTATCCTCTAATTCCCACGTGGCTTCCTCGGAGCCATGGTGTTTCCACAACGCTGTTCCCCCACCGTTCCTTAAACTACTATTTGCGGGCCCCACTGTACTTTTTTACTCCATTCCTTAACTAAGGAACGAAACCTGCAACCCTCCGTTTCTTATCCGTTCCTTAACCGTTCCTTAAATTACTATTTATTCAATTTCATTTTTTATTTTTATTTCCAACCCAATTCAATTAAAACAAACACACTTCATTAAAATTAAAATAACATTACAACTTAAAATTCAAAAAAATAGAAAAAAGACATAATTAAAATCCTAAAAAAATAAAAAATGACATAATTTAAAATTCAATTTTATAGAGACAACCAAGAATGAGTTTGTCCCACATCGAAAGTGGAACATAAAACATTCAAGGATGTCTCTATAAAATAGAGATAACCAAGAATGAGTTTGTCCCACATCGAAAATGGAACATAAAACATTCAAGGATGTCTCTATAAAATAGAGATAACCAAGAATGAGTTTGTCCCACATCGAAAGTGGAACATAAAACATTCAAGGATGTCTCTATAAAATAGAGATAACCAAGAATGAGTTTGTCCCACATCGAAAGTGGAACATAAAACATTCAAGGATGTCTCTATAAAATAGAGACAACCAAGAATGAGTTTGTCCCATATCGAAAGTAGAACATGAAACATTCAAGGATGTCTCTATAAAAGAGAGACAACCAAGAATGAGTATCATAAATTCGCAAGCCTATCAAATATATATGGGCTAATACGAATTTCTAGTATTCATTTATTTGTAAAAATTGTTTTTAAATATAAAAAACAATTTTCATAAATAAAAAATATTTTTTTTAAAATTCATTTTTTAAAAAAAAATGAATTTATTGCGTCAGCGTGACGACGCCCACTCGCGGGCCGGCGAGTGGGCGTCACGCACGACGCAGGGCGAGCCACGTCGCTGAAGCGCGTGGCGGCACGGACCGTGCCGCGGGTCGTGCCGTCGGCACCCGGCACGGCTTGGGAACGACACGGAGACGGAACGCACCTCCGCAACGAGTCGCGCGCCGGTTCCGTTCGCCGGCACGAAACGCGGAACGCGGGCGGCCCGCATTACGGATGCTCTCACGGACGCTATCGACTTGTTTCGCAACTTTTGCACCTTCCGATCTAGGATTGCCTCGGGCCTCTCCTCGTAGCTCATGTCGGGGTCAGGATCACTTCTTCTTGATGAATCACATGCTTGGGGTCGAACACGTACTTGCGCAACTGCGACACATGGAACACGTTGTGCGCATTCCCAAAACTGGGAGGTAACGCCAAACGGTACGCTACAGGACCTACTTCATCTATGATCTCGTACGGCCCTACAAAACGCGGTTTCAGCTTGCCCTTCACTCCAAACCTCACAACTCCTTTAGTCGGGGATACTTTGTCACCAACATCGTATTTGATCTCTGTTCGGCGCACGTCAGCATACGACTTCTTCTTATCTTGAGCTTCCTTGATCGTTGCACGGATTTGATGCACAATTTCGGTCATTTCCTTTATGGCGTCGAGTCCTAACATCTTCCTCTCACCAACTTCATCCCAATAGAGCGGGGATTGACACTTCCTGCCATACAAGGCTTCATACGGCGCCATATTAATTGTCGCTTGATAGCTATGTTGTAGGCGAATTCAACCAACGGTAGAACAATTTCCCAACTTTACCCTCGATCTAGGACAACGGCTAGCAGCATATCCTCAAGCGTTTGAATCGTCCTCTCTTACTGCCCGTCCGTCCGATTGCGGGTGATAAGCAGTGCTGAAGTTCAATTGCGTGCCCAGTTTCCGTTGCAAACTCATCCAATACTTTGATGTGAACTTTGTATCGCGGTCGGACACAATGGTCTTTGGCACCCCATGCAAACGTACAATCTCACTCACATAGAGCTTAGCTAACTTGTCCGCTCCATAAGTTATTCTAATTGGTAAAAAGTGTGCGCTTTTAGTCAGTTGATCGATGATCACCCAAATCGCAGTGTTGCCCTTTTGTGACTTTGGCAAACCCGTCACGAAATCCATGGCTAGGTGCTCCCACTTCCATTCGGGAATTTCAAGCGGTTGCAAATTCCCATATGGCCGTTGGTGTAAGGCCTTCACTTAGTTGACATACTAGACATCGATCCACATACGATGCTACGTCCCCTTTCATTCCATCCCACCAAAAACGTTGTTTCAAGTCTCGATATATCTTCGTGCTTCCGGGGTGAGCAGTGTAAGGCGTGTCGTGTGCTTCACTCAAAATCTCATCTTTTAGAGCCTCATCGCTCGGCACACACAATCGTCCATCGAATGTCAAAGCATTGTGTGCCTCCTCACGATAATGATCAAGTTTCTCGGCTCTCACATTCACACGTAATTCTTCCAACTTCTCATCACGTCGTTGGGCTTCTATGAGCTTGGTTCTCAAGTCTGGCTCAATTACTAGCGTTGCTATTCTTCCTCCTACTGTCTCGGGCGCTTTCACTATCTCCAATTACATTCTGTCGAAATCACGAATCAACGCTTCCTCTTGCGTTAGGAAAGAAGCCAATTGAGGTTGGTTCTTCCTACTCAAAGCATCGTCTACTAGGTTCGCCTTGCCCGGATGGTAGTGAATACCGCAATCATAATCCTTCACGATCTCTAGCCAACGTCTTTGTCGCATATTTAGCTCCTTCTGCTCGAAGAAGTACTTGAGACTCTTGTGATCCGTATATATCTCGCATCTCACTCCATAGAGATGATGTCTCCAAATTTTCAGTGCGTGCACTACTGCTGCTAGCTCCAAATCATGGGTCGGAAAATTCAGTTCGTTTGGTCTCAATTGCCGGGAAGCATATGTTATCACTTTCCCATCTTGCATCAACACGCATCCTAGTCCTACTTTCGACGTGTCAGTAGAGACGGCGAAGTCCTTGTCGGGTTCTGGTACCGCTAGGACATGTATTGTAGTCAATTTCTCCTTCAACAGTTGAAAACTCACCTCGCATTCCGGCGTCCAAACCACCTTGATTCCTTTCTTTAACAGTTGCGTCATCGGTCTCGCGATGTTAGAGAATCCCTCGATGAAACGTATGTAGTATCCTGCCAATCCCAAGAAACTGCAAATTTCACGCGGCGTTTTCGGCGACCTCCGATTTTGCACAGCCTCGACCTTCATTGGGTCCTCTTGAATTCCATTAGCCGTCACGATAGGACCAAGAAAGTTCACTCGAGTCAACCAAAACTCACTCTTACTGAACTTGGCATAAAGCTTCTCTTTTCGTAACGTTTCCAACACAGTTTGCAGGTGTCATCCATGCTCCTCCTCATTCTTCGAGTATACCAACACATCATCAATGAAGACTAACACAAACTTATCGAGATACTCGTGGAAAACTCGGTTCATCAAGTCCTTGAAAACTACCGGGGCGTTAGTAAGTCCAAATGGCATCACAACGAATTCATAATCGCCATAACGAGTACGAAAAGCAGTCTTAGGCACATCCTCTCGTTGGACCTTTAATTGAAGATACCCCGACCCCAAGTCCATTTTCAAAAATACGCCCGCTCCTCGAAGTTGGTCAAACAAGTCGTCGATTCTTGGCAGTGGGTACTTATTCTTCAAGGTCAACTTGTTGAGCTCACGATAGTCGATGCACATCCTCATCGTTCCATCCTTTTTCTTTACGAACAACACAGGCGCTCCACATGGTGATACACTAGGTCGGATAAATCCCAAATCTAGCAGTTCTTGCAATTGAATCTTCAATTCAGCCAACTCTTTAGGGGCCATTCGGTACGGTGCTTTCGATACTGGCACAGATCCAGGTTCTAAGTCAAAGGTAAACTCCACTTGTCTGTCGGGCGGCGGTCCAGGCAAAGTTTCAGAGAACACGTCGGGAAAGTCTCGTACTACTGCCACGTCTTCCACCTTCAAGTCTTTCTTCTCCTTTCCGTTCAAGTACACAAGATACGTAGGACGCCCTTTTCTGATCATCGTGGTTGCTTGTAAAGCATAGATTATGGAGGTTCGTCGGTTCATGGAAATCCCATACAAGCTAGTCGACTCTTTGCTAGAGGCTCGAAAAGAAATTTGCCTCTCCTTGCAATGTTGCATCAAAGCTCAGAATATGGATCAAGAACGCAAACTTTAATCAAACAGACTTAACTTGGATATGAACCGATTTCGAATTGTAACAATTGGTTATGATCATCCCCACGGAGCTTGAAAGAACATGAGATAGGTCATGAATATGGGATGGAATCGAATTAATGTTAATTCTCGTAGTAGGCTACCCAACAAGATAATTCCGTTGTTCAACCAAATTTGAAAGATCAACACATCAATGAGATAATGACTTAAAGGGTTGCGGAAAGAAAAAAAATTGATCTGTTGTATGAGGATTGAGAAATGTAGGCAGTTGTCACAAAGTGGTACTGATCATGTTTTAACGAAAATCATAATATGGAATGATAGAATCACATCAATGGGTTCATAAGTTTGTGAAAGGCAACCAAAGTCAAAGGGGCTTTTGAAAAAAAATCAAGTGGATTAAGTTTGTTAAGGCAAGGTACAAAATGTAGGCCTTAACTTCATTTTGTAAAAAGAAAGGTTCTATTATGGAAAGAATACATATAGTGGAACTGAACCAAAAAGACTTTCACTCTATGAAAAAGAACTTGACACAGACATGGTTACAAAATGAAAAGCTAAACAAAAGTTCAAAGAAGAATATCCCATAAAAAACATGTCTGCGAAACGTGCCTATATTGAAGGACATGACTGCAAGCAGGCTTAGGTATGAAGTTCAATAGCAAAGGCTCACAAAGTCAAAATATTGTTCGTATAAATAATAAGTCAAAGAATACTACAATCAATCCAAGTGTCCAAAGTTATGAAGGCAACACCACTTTCCAAGAATTGAAAGTGAGTTATGACTCAATGGAGTAATAGACAGGGCTCACGGTTATTTGAAAGGTCCTGAAAAATAACTTCTTAGAATCCAAGTAAAAACTGTTGATTAAAATAGTTTGTTATAGCTATCAAAGTCGCACTACCTCGTTTATCTTTCGCAAGCCGAGACTGGTAACATCGCTCTAAGAACTGTGGATTCCACGCTGAGATTCTTCGTGTCAATGCCACTAATAATGATAGTCGAAGTCCATATCTTCATAAAGTTCTCTTCATGTCATAATGATTATTCTCGTAGGATATTGTTGTCATCCTCGTGCTCCTTAGCAGGGTATGAAGATCATCTCCATCGTTTTGCCGCTTACGCACGATTACACTATACTAATTTAAATCGCGAGTATGACCGCTCGTCGTTGCATGAAAATATCACTTAGCTTCAGCTCTTCTTGTCTCGCACCTTGACTTAAGGGTTTGCCTCAACTTTCATATTCTCGTACGTTTCATTGCTCAGAGAAGCAATAGTTAAGTTTTCAACTTAGAACTACGATTCGCGCGGTCAACTAGGCTTATATTTTAGGTACTCTAAATTCACAACACAATTCGTCATCTCATAGATCATCATCTACCACAATTTACGTCATTCAGACCTCAAGATAAACACACAACATTTTCACATCCCATAGCAAAACACTTTCGAACTTCACAATTATATTCACAACTTTTGAAACAAAATTTCTTTACACTTACACACTTTCCGAAAAAAGTTTTTTTTTTCCACATCTCACTTTTAAAGTAAAAGTTTTGACTCAAATTAAAACGTACTTTCGCATCAACTTCCATCATTCGTATAAAACACTCCATAGAATAACGCATCATACTTCGCACCTCATAACATACATAACATCACACTTCCATAGCTTAATTTTCCAAACGAAAAAGTTAATTTAATTTAATTTTATATATATATATATATATATATATATATTTGAACAATTCATAAACACAACATTTTCCATTGATCAATTAATTTTCCCCAAAAGAAAGAACTAACATGTTTTCATTTGAAGATCAAGGATATTGCAAAAAATAAACATTTTTCCTCAATCAAACAACTTTCCAAAATTACCAACAACTTTCCACAATATAAACATTTTTCCTCAATCAAACTCCACTAGAACAACTACTCATTAACATTACAAAACATCAACCACAAAATCCTTTTCCAATTTTTTTTCTACATATCAAACCATGCAAATCTTTCAAAGCTCATAAAACATTTGTATTCTAAACAAAACACTCATGCGCTTCACATATATGTTTGAAACAACATTCTTAGATTACACATTTTTTTTAAAAAAAATTTAACATTCTCAAAACAACTCATCCACTTTCGTCCTTCATGTAAAACACTCTATCATCCTATGTTCACATGCTCACGTCGTAGTACTTTCACACATATAACACATACTTAGGTCATCATACCAATCTTGCTCATGTCCCACATAATCATATCATAACAATATCATATTCGCGCATACAACACGTGCTTAGATCATCTTGCCAATCATGCTCATATTCCCCATAATCACACTATCACAATATCATTTTCACACATATAACACTTGTTTAGATCATCATGCCAATCATGCTCATGTTCCACATAATCATATCATCACAGTATCATTTTAACACATAACGTTTATTCACATGCGTACACTTGCCAAAACATCCTCATCAATTTTATACATCGATCTCACATTCTTTCAACAACTTAAAACACACCTCAATTTCTTTGGTTGAGCGTGATGCTTTGGATGTTGAGCCTTCGTGACACGTCTAGTCTAAGGTTCACTAATCTAGACTTAAGGTAAATGAAGACTCTCGGACCAGAGCGAAAGAACGAAGCTCTGATATCACTCTGTCACGACCGCCCATACTAGGGATAATAAAACGAGGAGGTCGTGACCACGGGAAAGCAATAAAGGACAACGTTTAAAGGACGACAGTTCATATGAAAGACCCAATTAACTTAAGAAGGAGAATATTTTAGTTCATTGAAAAGTTAAGCAACGGATTTTAGTTCAAAATACTTAATGTCATAATTACAATATCAAATAGTGCGGAGATTTCTAGCAAACAATTTTTCAAAGAAAACAGCGGAAAAATAAACATCACAAATCCAACTAACTCCTAAAAGAACATTTGTTTTAGTTTACGAAAACCATTTTAGCGTAACGAAGTAAGCAGCGGGTTAAAGTCTCAAAGTATTTGACAAGACAAAAAAATCGTACGAAATAAAATAAATTCTTGCGACACAGTTTCAATAATAGCGGCGGAAATTGGTTATCAAGAGTCATAGGATGACGCCTATGTATGAGGACACAACGCATCCAAAATTCCTAGGGCGACTCAACATCCATCGCAACATCCCGCTCAACCTACACATAGGGAAAACATATGCAGGGGTGAATACTTGTTGTACTCAATGGGCTCATGCCGAAAATATTTTATAACAGTTATGTCATCCATACCAGTGATCTCAAGTTTTACATGTAGTTAAGAAATATCATCGAGAACACAAAAACGTTTCATAGACTGGCCAGTCAAACAATCTCCCCATTTTCTCAATAATCCATCAATCACAATCATCATTCCACAGTGCGACGAAAGTGTGGCCACACTATTCGCCCACGAGACCGGCCGACTAGCAAGGACGGCTCTCGATCCCACCAGTGTACACAGCCTGATAGGGTTTGCGGCCTTACTCAGACCCGAATTCGTTTCACGCATAGCCATATAGCCTAACGGAGTAAACTCAGACGAACTAGGCATCAGGCACACAATCTCAATCAAAACAATCCTTGGCATGACATAACACTTTAAACAACCCTTATAGCTCCACAATCATACTTTGGAAAAATAAAAAAGTTTAGTTAAAGAAAGCCCACCTCGCTTGCTTAAACAATGCAATACACAACTCAAAGCAACCCCCGTTCCTTGTGCTCACGTACACACAACAACCCTTGCCAACACCACAACACAATCAGCCTTCCATCTATACAAATTATCATGCATGTCCTATCGTTCCTTTCATCGTTTTCTTAATTTACCCATCCCAAACGTTCATCACATAAGGAAAATTACCATAATCTATCTCAACGTATAGCACATAACCACGCCATAAGATATGTTCCTTAATCACACATGCATCATGTAATTCATCTAAACTTGACAACAAGTACTCCCTCTGTTCCTTGTTAATAGAGGCATTTCTTTTCGGCACGGAGTTTAAGAATAGTGTGTTAAATGGATGGTGAAAAAAGTAAGAGAGAGTAAAGTAAGAGAGATGAAGAGAGAATAAAGTAAAAAGAAGAATTACTTTTTGCTAAAAATAGAAATGACTCAATTAACTTGGAACTTCCCAAAATAGAAAAACGACTCTATTAACATGGAACGGAGGGAGTACTATTTTTAACATGATAGAAAATTGGCAGAACTGTGCAGTCGTTTTGTAAAACTCACCAAAATTCCATCCGACCTCATATGAAGCTAAACATTTGGTACCACACAATATACGCATTCAAGTTCATATAGTTAAAATTTCACACCAAAATCGTGTCATTTAGTCAGTCGAAACAAAAGTGCAACTCTCTGGTCGGAACACAAAAATTCTGGCAGTATTGCGCAATTCAATTGAAAAACTTTTCAATACTTCATTTGATGTCCAATGAGGCTGAAATTTTCACACAACACAGAAGACACTTAAACTTTCATCCAGTCAAAAATTCACATCAAAATAAGGCCATTTGGTCGGTCAAATCAAAAACGAAACTCTCTGGGTGAGAATACAAGTGTCTGGCAGAATTGCGCAGTCAACTTCGAAAATTCATTAAAAATTCATCTTTCGTCAAAAAGGGGCTAAAATTCATACACAATACAGAAGACATCTCAAATTCACTCAGTTAAAAATTCGTGTCAAAATAAGATCGTTTGGCTGGTCAAACATACGTCGGAATCCACTATCCAAACATATTTATTTATGCTTCCAATACATAATCATGCTTGAAAAAGCTCTCACACTCATGTTCTCATATATTCACACATCATTTACCAATGAATCATCCAAACTTCACACATACACATTCACAAACGTACATCCACAAATTTCCTCACACAACACATCAATCCCCACCGATTAAATTTTCGATCTATGATTCCTACACTCACTATATACATGAGGGAATCAAGAACAATGATTCAATGAAAAGGATGAGGAAAAGAATTCAATTATACCTTCTTTGGTAAAAAACAAACGGTAGAAATGACAATTGGTGCGATTCTTCGGTGAATATTGAAGTTCCAACTCCAATTGACACAAGAACAAAGGATTGAAGGAGGGGATTTTTTTTGGAGAGAATGAAGAGAGGGAGGAGGGAGGCGTGTGAGGGAGAGAGAGTGAGGGAGAGGACGTGTGGGAGTGGAAAAGAATGGGGGCTAGGGTTAGGTTTAGTTGATTTTATAGTCCTAGGTTTAATCCCACAAATTAATTAATTAATTAATTTTGGAGGAATAAAATAGAGGCCAATGAATAAAATCCCACAATTAAAAGAAGGAATAGGCGTGTGGAATAGGGGTGGGTTTTCAAAAATTTTGCTATTTAATTAGCTAAGAATTTATTTGGTATTTACTTGGGGAGAAATATATTCACAATTTAGGAAATAAAACAATGAGTATTTCATAAATAAGGGAACAAAATAAATTAAATCTCCAAGTAGGAAATGAAGAGGGGGCGAAAATTAATAAGGAGGACAAGGAAAATTGAAGGCATAAGGGGAGTGTGATATGGAGGAAATTAAAAGGAAAATATTCACATCCCCAATTAATTAGACATAGGTATTAATTTGGTATTTATTTGAATAGAAGGAATTCCACAAAATAGGAAATAAATATATTTCCTCTACAAATAGGGAAGGCCGAAAATTAGCTTTAATTGCCACAAGGAAATAATTCAAATCCTAATTTAATTAGTGTGAGGAAACAAAGTGTGGCATGATTTAATTGGATTCAAAATTAAAAGAAGGGAATCAACAAGGCACCAATCAAAGAACATAATTCATCCTCCTAATTAAAATAGGGGATTTCGAAACTCACAAGATTAGGCTAGGATTCGAATTTCATGTAGCACAAATTAGGGATAATTCGATTTGGATTTAAATTGGATAAATATCCCAAAACAATCAATTAAATCCAAGAAGAAAATATTTCCAATAATTGAAGGGGCCGAAAATTCCCATTGAATTTGGCTAGAACAAAATGCAAGATCTCATTTAATTAATTCCCCACATTGTAAAATGTAATGTATATAACATTTCATTCCACATCGCTCATGACAATTATTTCACATAATCAACTCAATCACATAGGAACGAATAATTTCATAAAAGAAAATTTTCCACTCGACATCCATATTAAAACAAAAGTCGCAAAATTTTTTGGGATGTTACAATTGTTAGGGTTTTGTATATTAGAAATCACCTTTCGAGTGATTGCATACTGTAAAACTCTAATGGTTATTTTTCAATAAATGCAACAGATTATTTTTGTCATAATGTTGTTATGTTTTACATTTAATGGTTGTTTATTGCATATTTAAATGTATAAGCAAACGTAACAAAGTCTAACTCTTTATTTTAGTAGACCAGTTGTGGGCGTCGTCCAATTTAAGGTAACACGGTCAGTTCTAAACAAAGAAAAATAAGAATTTCACAACCTAGATAGGGCTAGAATACCTATCGCGAAAGGTTGCAATGTCAGTCCGATTATTTCTAAGCCTTATTGAAATAAGATGATGTTGGTGTGGTATAGCACTGAATTGATCTAACAGCAAGACGAGTCTTTATGCTATCTACTGAAAGACGAGGTCTTGATAATTAATTTCTTAATCAATGTACGTTAGCATTGAGCACACGACATTGAGTATCCACTACTTTGACTTACCAAAGGTGCGGGTTTTTCGTAACCCAACGATCCAGGTATATTGGGTAGTGGTGATCATTATCTAGCGGTGCTAGGATTGCTATTATGTTGAAACGTGCGCGAGGAGAGTCTCGTTTGATAACATCCACAAGAGGAGCTCGAAACGAGGTTTTATTATTCGGAACCTAGCTAGTTGGAGTTCGATTACTCTATGAATAATAAATAAGAGTTTCTTGCTAAGTCCACTCTTGGAATTCGAAATATGTTAATTAATGAAGTCTATAGCAGACATTAATTAATTAATGGATGTTTCTATCTTAAGCGCGGGAAATAAATCAAATGCAATTAAAGGAAACCCGGAATACTTGTAATTTCAGATTTGGAAGGCAGTGCAATATTACTTCTGTAGTGGCTGCTCGTAATATTCCAATATAAGCTTATATTAAATTGTGGGTTCAATTTAATTAGTAAAAAACTAATTGGGTGAGGCCTGTTCCAAATTCTTCCTTAGATCCCTGACTGGGCCCAATATGTGACTTATATAAATAGGAGAATAAAGGAGACAGAAGATACACTTTTTAATATACAAAATTTTCGTCCCCCTCTAGAAAGAGAGAGCTCGAAATTTGTGCTCCCTCCGTGAGCAGTTTCTGTCTTCCATTATTCGAGTCCTAGTACGTTGGTGAGATTTGCACACACAAATATCAGCGTATAGTCCAGGACACCAGTCAGAAGATCCGAGGTCTTGTATTGAATATCTTCACGTGGAGACGGAGCTAGCCATCATCGATTCTTGATTGAATCTACGAGGTAAATTGGCTAATTCCGTAGTAAGCATGCTTTAGGGATTTTATGTGCTAAAGCATGTTTTTAATTCAAGTTATGAGCATGATACATGTGATAATTACGCGAATAGAATTTGTCTAAATAATCTGCTAAATAGATCAAGTTTATATGATCGGTAAATCACGCACGCTTCCGCTGCCAACCCCTTCAATTAGTATCAGAGCCAGTCTTTGGCTCTGATTATTTGGATTTAAATTTTGCGAAATTCATGTATACATGTATTATTTGATTGCGAAGCATGTTCTTGGTGTTTTGTTTAATAAACTATGCATGATGAACTAAAGAACTATCGAATCAAAGAACTTGAATTACTCGATCGTACGAGACGTGCGAACCTTCGGTGCTTGCGCCGGGACGGATTGCACCACGCGCGATCGTGAAATAGGGTTGTCGATTGAGTGGGAGCCGAGGGATCGCGATCAGGGGGCGACACGCAGTCGAGCATGGGCTCGAGCGCGACGCTGACCGAGACCGCAAAACCCCAGGCATTCCCCGCACCAAGGCCGACGTGAAGGCTGGCACGGAGTGGTGGTTCGTCCGAGAACCACCAAGACACCAGGCGCCGAGAGCTGGAACCCTCGGCGGAAGGAAGGGTGGTCGGAGCTGGCCGAGAGTGGACTCGCCACCGTGCGCGCCGCTGGCCGAGAGCTTGCGCCACCCGACGGCTCGGATGTCTGAAACAGGCGTAGAGACGCTGGCCGAGACGTGCGCGCCTGGCCGAGAATTGTGGAAACCGACGGTCGCCACTGGCCGAGACGGACGCGCCGAGTTGCGCGCCGTGTGCCACTGCGATGGGAGCATCGTCGCTCGGATAGGCCGAGACGGGCGACAGCAACTGGCCGAGAGCAGCGCCACCGTCGTGCGCGCCGCTGGCTGAGGACCGCGTCACCCGACGTGCTCAGCTGGCCGAGACGCGTCGGCACCCGACGGTCGAGACGACCGAGACGGGCGCTCGCTAGTGTCCGAGACGTTGCGTGCGTCGTGATTCGACGACGAATTCATCGGATCTTCGTCGTTCATCGTTCGTTCGAACCTCGTACGATGAGATAACGATGAAGGATTATTTTAATGATTATTTAATTATTTTATTAAAAGATATCATTAAAATATCATTATTTAATTAAAATAAAATCTTTTTGGAAGATTTGTCTAGATTTTAGGAATATTTTTATTATTATCTATATCTATGGAAATAAATAATATTATTTTATTCCTAGATGATATAGATGAGAATAATTTAATAGTTTTCTAATATTTGTCTAGATTTAAGGAATATTTTTATTATTTTCTATATCTATGGATATAAATAATATTATTTTGATTCCTAGATGATATGGATAAGAATAATTTAATAGTTTCCTAATATTTATATATCTAAGATCCTAAAAAGGATAGATATGTACGAATACATTAAATAATGAAATATCTCTTCCTAATCTTGAACACGAAATTAATTTGAATTTAATTTTTCATGTCTTATTAAGAATTAAATAATTTTTTATTTTAGACATATCTTATAGTAGACATGGATAAGAATTATATTCTAGAACAATAATTTCCTAAAGGAAGATACCAATTAATAAAAGATTTAATTATCCAGCAAATTAAATACCAACAGAATTTAATGAAAGCTTTTCTCTGCCCTAAGGCTAAGGATAATAAAAGAAAAACCATAACCCAAAATATCTAAGCTATAATTACGAACTCAACGTTTGTATATGGTCTCCATCAATTGGTCTGCAATTTATGAAGCCTTTTTCTAATATTATCGCCACATGCTCTGTGGGGACAATAATCCTAAGAAAATAGCAAGTTCATGAGGGCGGACTTCTCAAATATAAATAGTATGAACTAGAATATAGTTTCCAATATTATCGCGTCCTGCTCTGTGGGGACAATAATCCTAAGAAACTGCGAGATTCAGAAGTTCACACATGATTTATGAGATAGCTTGATCTTGTTAGCAGCACATGAGCATTGTTATAGGAGTGTGTTGTAGAAATGAGACTCTGTAATGCTAAAGAGATGGTCTTGCTTAGGCAACATTAGGCGGCCATGCCACTCTGTGGTCTCTGGACTATTCGTCGGTGTTGTGACCAGTAAAATTGTAAGATTTTAATGCATATTGACTTCCTCTGGAGGGTACAAAATTTTAATTTTACAGTTATAATATTTTGAAAAGTGTTATGGTTAATCTAATCAAACTTCTTACATAAGTTTATGACAATAGTAAAATACTCTGTTTTGCAGTGCAAATCAAATCGTCAATATGTCGTTCAATCCTCTTTCTGCAATTCTCAAAGAAAATAAACTCGAGGGCCAAAATTACATAGAATGGAAACAAAATTTGGACATCGTTCTCACAGCAGATGAGTACATCTTTGTGCTCACCACCCCGCGACCTCCAGTGCCGCCGGCTAACGCTGCGGCAGGAGTCAGAGATGCACACAGACGGTGGCATAAGGCGAATGAGATGGCTAAGTGCTACATGTTGGCATCTATGTCAACAGTACTCAAGCATCAGCATTGTGCTATGGAAACTGCCACCGAGATTATGCAGAATCTCAAGAATCTTTTTGGTACTCAGAATCGAACGGCTAAGTCTCAAGCCTTTCGGAGTATCATGTCGAAGACAATGAAGGAAGGCTCGTCTGTGAGGGGCCATGTCCTCGAGATGATGGGTCACCTCAACCAAATTGAGTTCTTGGGAGGGACGATCGATCCCGAGTCCCAGGTGACTATCATCCTTCAAAGTCTTCCCCCTAACTTCCAATAGTTCAAGCTCAACTTCGAGATGAACAAAAGGAATTACACCTTGGCAGAGCTGTTGACTGAACTTCAGTCGGCAGAGGACCTTATGGTCCAGGCTAAGGCGGCCATGATGATTTCGGCGCCTCGTTCATCTGGCTTAAAGCCTAGCAAAGGAAAAAGGCAGGCACCGAACTCAGGACCAGCCAAGATAGCTAAGGGAAAGAAGAAGAAGAGGGCTAACAAGAAGCCCACGGGGAAGTGTTTCAAGTGTGGAGAGAAGGGGCATTGGAAGCCAGACTGTCATAAACGGGGCAAGGCTACAGGTATGCACCAGGCTCTAGTTGTCGAGTCTTGTTTGACTTCGACATCAATTTGCACTTGGGTTATTGACACAGGAGCCACTGATCTTATTTGTTTTGATCCTGACTTAATGCAGGTGACAAGACGGCTACATGATCGTGAGATCGAAGTCTAGCTGGGCGACGCTACCAAAGTGGCAACCGTTGTAGTGGGAGACATTTATTTGCATTTTAGTAGTGATAGATTTTTGATTTTGAAGAATGTTTTGTTGATACCTTCTTTTAGAAGAAATTTAATTTCAGTTTCTAAATTGGTTTATGATGGATATTCGATTTCTTTTAATGACAACTGCGTTATTAAGAAAGATGGTTCTTATATCTGTCGTGGTATTATGGAAAAAAATTTGTATACAATCACTTCTACACAGTTTAATAATCGCAAATCAGAACTCAATACAACATCGAAAATTTCAAAGAAACAAAAGGAACCTTCAAGTTCAATGAATGAAACGTACTTGTGGCACCTTAGACTTGGTCATGCCAACGAAAGGAGGATCCATTCTCTTGTTCAACAAGATCATATCAAAGGTCTAGAGGAGGAACCTTTTCATAAGTGTGAGTCATGCTTAGAAGGCAAGATGACCAAGAGGCCTTTTAAGGCTAAGGGCAATAGCGCCAAGGAAGTACTTGAGCTCGTTCATTCTGATGTATGTGGACCAATGTCTACTGAGGCAAGAGGTGGTTTTCGATACTTCATCACTTTTATTGATGACTTCTCGAAAATTGGATATGTCTACTTGATGTGTCACAAGTCAGAGTCTTTTGACAAGTTTAAAGACTTTAAGACTCTTGTGGAGAAGTATCATGGGAAGAATATCAAATGCCTACGATCTGATCATGCAGAAGAATACCTCAGTACCGAATTTTTGGACTACTTATCGGAAGTGGGAATTGAATCCCAACTGACTGCACTGGGCACGCCCCAACAGAACGACGTGGCTGAAAGAAGGAACAGGACCTTATTAAACATGGTTCGATCGATGATGAGTTATGCACGTCTGCCTATTTCATTTTGGGGACATGCCTTGCTTTCTGCAAGTCACATTTTAGACAATTTACCATCAAAATCCGTACCTAAAACTCCATATGAGTTGTGGACTGGGCGTAAAGCCCAATCTAGCACATCTCAAGATTTGGGGTTGCCCGGCTCATGTATTGGAAAAGGATCCAACTAAGCTAGGATCTAGGACGGAGGTATGTTTGTTTATAGGATACCCCAAATGGACGATAGGTTATGAATTCTTTAGTCTCCGAGATAAGAAAGTCATTGTGAGCACTCACGCGACATTCTTAGAGGAAGACTATGTAATGAATCATAAACCCAGCAGTGAAGTGGCTCTTGATGAGCTAACTTCTGTCACAAGTTCCATTAACCAAGAACAAGTACCAAGTGTACAAACAATTCCCGAAACTTCAACTTCTACTCAAACTATTGTAGTGCCGCGCCGCAGTGGGAGGGTCTCACATGAGCCCGACAGATACACTGGTTTGGGGGAATCTATGGATCACTCCTCGGACAGCAACGTATTAGATCCCTGGAACTTTGCGGAAGCGCTGACAGATGTCGATCATTGCGAATGGGTGAAAGCAATGGATTCGGAACTACAATCTATGATAGACAAAGACGTCTACGATTTGTCCGTCCTACCAGAAGACTGTACTGCCATTGGGAGCAAGTGGATATATAAACGTAAACATGGACCCGATGGACGAGTTAAAGTCTTCAAAGCAAGACTAGTGGCCAAGGGGTATACCCAAAAGGAAGGCATCGATTATGATGAGACCTTCTCCCCAGTGACCATGCTCAAATCGATCCGGATACTGTTGTCTATTGCACCTTATATGGATTGGGATGTATGGCAGATGGACGTTAAGACTGCGTTTCTCAACGGCAGTCTTGAGGAGACCATCTGCATAGAACAACCCAAAGGATATGCCATAAATGGCAAAGAACACATGGTTTGGAAGCTTAAGAAGGCCATTTATGGCCTCAAGCAAGCATCTAGATCGTGGAACCAATGTTTCGATCAAACTGTTTGCAAGTTTGGATTCGAAAAGTGCCCAAGTGAAAGCTGTGTGTATAAGAAAGTTGATAAGGGGAATATAGTGTTCTTAGTTTTATATGTAGATGACATTCTTCTAATTGGAAACAATAAAAAGATGTTGTCATCAGTTCGAACATGGTTGTCGAACCAGTTTGAGATGAAGGATATGGGAGACGCGGGACACATCCTCGGGATCAAGGTTCTTCGGAATCGAGAGAAGAAGATGTTGTGCTTATCTCAAGAATCTTACATCAAAACAGTACTTAGTCGTTTCAGCATGCAGGATGCCAAGAAAAGTTTCTTACCTTTTAGACATGGCATCCATTTATCTCAAGAGATATGCCCTAAAACGCAGTCTGAGATACAAGAAATGAGAAGGATTACATATGCTTCGGCAGTTGGAAGTCTCATGTATGTTATGCTTTGTATTAGACCTGATATTTGCTTTGTTGTTGGCATGGTTGCAAGATATCAGTCGAATCCGGGCCAAGGACATTGGACTACCGTAAAGAACATACTCAAGTACCTTAAACGGACTAAGGACTATGCTCTAGTTTACAATGCAGCCGAGCTCTGTCCTTTGGGATATACTGACTCAGACTTTCAAGCTGATCAGGACTCGAGAAAATCTACTTCAGGATATGTGTTCACCTTAGGAGGTGGAGCCGTAATTTGGAAGAGTGTGAAGCAGAAATGCATCGCGGACTCGACCATGGAAGCCGAGTATGTAGCCGCTTCGGAGGCTGCAAAAGAGGCGGTATGGTTCAAGAACTTCCTTATGGATTTAGGTGTGGTTTCGAATCTTCCCAAGAGCATCACCATTTATTGTGACAATTCTGGTGCTGTGGCAAACTCGAAAGAACCAAGAGCTCACAAAGAGAGCAAACACATAGAGCGGAAGTATCATATCATTAGAGATATAGTGCAGAGAGGAGACATAAAAGTGGTCAAGATTGCGTCAGAGAACAACCTGGCAGATCCTTTTACAAAGGCTTTGGCGATGAAACCGTTCGTATGCCACGTTGAAGGGATGGGAGTTCGACTCATTCAAGACCTCAACTCGCTTTCAGTATAAGTGGGAGAAATTTAGACGTGTGCACTACCATTTTGTATACTCGAAAACTGTTTTGAGTATAAGTGGGAGATTGTTAGGGTTTTGTATACTAGAAATCACCTTTCGAGTGATTGCATACTGTAAAACTCTAATGGTTATTTTCCAATAAATGCAACAGATTATTTTTGTCATAATGTTGTTATGTTTTACATTTAATGGTTGTTTATTGCATATTTAAATGTATAAGCAAACGTAACAAAGTCTAAGTCTTTGTTTTAGTAGATCGGTTGTGGGCGTCGTCCAATTTAAGGTAACACGGTCAGTTCTAAACAAAGAAAAATAAGAATTTCACAACCTAGATAGGGCTAGACTACCTATCGCGAAAGGTTGCAATGTCAGTCCGATTATTTCTAAGCCTTATTGAAATAAGATGACGTTGGTGTGGTATAGCACTGAATGGATCTAACAGCAAGACGAGTCTTTATGCTATCTACCGAAAGACGAGGTCTTGATAATTAATTTCTTAATCAATGTACGCTAGCATTAAGCACACGACATTGAGTATCCACTACTTTGACTTACCAAAGGTGAGGGTTTTTCGTAACCCAACGATCCAGGTATATTGGGTAGTGGTGATCATTATCTAGCGGTGCTAGGATTGCTATTATGTTGAAACGTGCGCGAGGAGAGTCTCGTTTGATAACATCCACAAGAGGAGCTCGAAACGAGGTTTTATTATTCGGAACCTAGCTAGTTGGAGTTTGATTACTCTATGAATAATAAATAAGAGTTTCTTGCTAAGTCCACTATTGGAATTCGAAATATGTTAATTAATGAAGTCTATAGCAGACATTAATTAATTAATGGATGTTTCTATCTTAAGCGCGGGAAATAAATCAAATGCAATTAAAGGAAACCCGGAATACTTGTAATTTCGGATTTGGAAGGCAGTGCAATATTACTTCGGTAATGGCTGCTCGTAATATTCCAATATAAGCTTATATTAAATTGTGGGTTCAATTTAATTAGTAAAAAGCTAATTGGGTGAGGCCTGTTCCAAATTTTTCCTTAGATCCCTGACTGTGCCGAATATGTGACTTATATAAATAGGAGAATAAAGGAGACAGAAGATACACTTTTTAATATACAAAATTTTCGTCCCCCTCTAGAAAGAGAGAGCTCGAAATTTGTGCTCCCTCCGTGAGCAGTTTATGTCTTCCATTATTCGAGTCCTAGTACGTTGGTGAGATTTGCACACACAAATATCAGCGTATAGTCCAGGACACCAGTCAGAAGATCCGAGGTCTTGTATTGAATATCTTCACGTGGAGACGGAGCTAGCCATCATCGATTCTTGATTGAATCTACGAGGTAAATTGGCTAATTCCGTAGTAAGCATGCTTTAGGGATTTTATATGCTAAAGCATGTTTTTAATTCAAGTTATGAGCATGATACATGTGATAATTACGCGAATAGAATTTGTCTAAATAATCTGCTAAATAGATCAAGTTTATATGATCGGTAAATCACGCACGCTTCCGCTGCCAACCCCTTCAACAATAACACTTTAAACCACCCTTATAACACCATAATCATACTTTTGAAAGCATAAAAGAGTTTAGTGAAAGAAAGCCCACCTCGCTTGCGTATACAACACAATTTACAACTATAATGCAACCCTTGCTCTTTGTACCCATGTACGTACAACAACCCTTGTCAACACCATAACACGATCAGTTTTTCCATCAACACATTTATCATGCATGCTCTATCGTTCCTTTCATCGTTTTCTTATATTGCATATCCCAAAAGTTCACCAACCTAAACGAAACGAACACTCTAGCATACATCAACGAGCAACACATAACCACATCATAGGATACGTTCCTTAATCACACATGTATCATGTAATTCGTCCAAAACTTATCAACAAAGACTATTTCAACAAAACCAGAATCTGGTAGAACAACGCAGTCTTTTTGTAAAAATCATTACAATTCCATCTGATCACATATGAAGCTAACCATTGGTGACCACACAGTAGACACATAAAGGTTTATCCAGTTAAAATTTCACACCAAAATCATATCTTTTGATCGTTAAAACAAAAACGAAACTCACTGGATGAGATATAAATTCTGGCAGGACTGCGCAGTTCACATGAAAAATCCGTTAAACATTCATCCGTCATCAAATGAAGCTGAAATTATGAAACAACACAGAAGACATCTAAAACTTCATCCAGTTAAAAATTCACGCTAAAATAAGATCGTTTGACTGGTCAAAAACTCGTCAGAACCTACTGTCCGAACACAACAGATTTCATGTTCAACATTCACAAACTCTAGTTTGTCTATCATACATTCACACATACATATTTATGCTTCCAACACATATTCATGCTTCAAAAACGAGATTACAACCATGCTTTCCTTTTCACACATAACATTCACAAACGATTCATCCACACACTTACACACACTCGTACATACGCGCACACATACACATATATTCTTGTGCAACCATCCTTCCCAACCAATTAATTCTTAGATTTACGATTCTCCACTCACTATATGCATATGCGGTTCAAGAATAATGGATTCAATGATAAGAAGGGGAAAGGTTGATCAAAAATTATACCTTTCTCTTGAAAACAATCGGTAGGAATGACAATTGATTGATTTCTTCGATGAATCCTTGAGTTTCCAACTCCAAAGCGAAGCAAGAATGAAGAAATTGTGAATGAGTGATTGAGAGGGGGAGAGGCGTGTGGGGGAAGAGGGAGGGTGGCGTTGAAAATGGGGGCTAGGGTTAGGGTCTTCTCTTTTTATAGTCTAGGTTAAATCCCACACTTAATAATACAATTAAAAATATGGGAGAATAAAATAGAGGTCAATGAATAAATCCCACTATTAAACAAAATAGGCGTGTAGTGTGGGGGGGGGATTTTCGAAAATTTTGTTATTTAATTAGCATAGAAATTGATTTGGCATTTACTTGGAAAGAAATATACTCACAATATAGGTAAAAAGATATTGAGTATCTCATAAATAAGGTAACAAGACAATTCAAAAATCTCCAAGTAGGAAAGGAAGGGGGCGTGTAATATGGGAAGAAATAAAAGAAAAATATTCAAATCCCCAATGAATTTAGGAATTAATTTGATATTTATTTGAATAGAAGGGATCCCACAAAATGGGAACAAAATATTAATTCACTTAAAATAAGAAATGGGTCGAAAATTTGGGGGATTGTTTCCACAAGGAAATAATTTAAATCCTAATTTAAATAGTCTAAGGAAAGGTATGGTAAGATTTAATTGGATTTAAATTCAAGGAAGGGAATAAAACAAAGTACCAATTAAATCTACAAAATAATTTCTTCTCCTAATTAATAGGAGATTTTTAAAAATTTCAAGGAATGGGGCAGAGGTTGAAAATCATGTAGAATAAATCCAAGAGATAAAATATTATTTCCAATAAATAGGAGGGCCGAAAATTCCAATAAAATGGCTAGAACAAAAATGCATGATCCCATTTAAATTAAATTCCCACATTGGAAAATATATCACATTATTCCACATAACTCACATCAATTAATTTCACATCGTTAACTCAATCGCATACAAATCAAACTCCATAAATAATTTCCCAATTAACATCCACATTAATAAAAACAAAAGTAAGTCACAAAATTTCGGGGTGCTACACGCTTACTAGGAATTCCTCGTTGAATACCAACAATTGCAATGATCTATCTCCATCACGATGAAATTTCAAAGATTACCCGGGCCTTCGGCCAAGTCTATAAACTCTTGAATACATCAGTGTAGCGCGCGTGCGGCCCAAAACATCTAAGGGCATCACAGACCTGTTATTGCCTCAAACTTTCGCGGCCTAAAAGGCCGTAGTCCCTCTAAGAAGCTGACCGCGGAGGGATACCTCTGCATAGCTAGTTAGCAGGCTGAGGTATCGTTTGTTAACGGAAATAACTAGACAAAT